>NC_071985.2:0-5000 GCF_028885655.2 Pongo abelii | reverse complement strand
GGTTAGGGTTAGGGTTAGGGTTAGGGTTAGGGTTAGGGTTAGGGTTAGGGTTAGGGTTAGGGTTAGGGTTAGGGTTAGGGTTAGGGTTAGGGTTAGGGTTAGGGTTAGGGTTAGGGTTAGGGTTAGGGTTAGGGTTAGGGTTAGGGTTAGGGTTAGGGTTAGGGTTAGGGTTAGGGTTAGGGTTAGGGTTAGGGTTAGGGTTAGGGTTAGGGTTAGGGTTAGGGTTAGGGTTAGGGTTAGGGTTAGGGTTAGGGTTAGGGTTAGGGTTAGGGTTAGGGTTAGGGTTAGGGTTAGGGTTAGGGTTAGGGTTAGGGTTAGGGTTAGGGTTAGGGTTAGGGTTAGGGTTAGGGTTAGGGTTAGGGTTAGGGTTAGGGTTAGGGTTAGGGTTAGGGTTAGGGTTAGGGTTAGGGTTAGGGTTAGGGTTAGGGTTAGGGTTAGGGTTAGGGTTAGGGTTAGGGTTAGGGTTAGGGTTAGGGTTAGGGTTAGGGTTAGGGTTAGGGTTAGGGTTAGGGTTAGGGTTAGGGTTAGGGTTAGGGTTAGGGTTAGGGTTAGGGTTAGGGTTAGGGTTAGGGTTAGGGTTAGGGTTAGGGTTAGGGTTAGGGTTAGGGTTAGGGTTAGGGTTAGGGTTAGGGTTAGGGTTAGGGTTAGGGTTAGGGTTAGGGTTAGGGTTAGGGTTAGGGTTAGGGTTAGGGTTAGGGTTAGGGTTAGGGTTAGGGTTAGGGTTAGGGTTAGGGTTAGGGTTAGGGTTAGGGTTAGGGTTAGGGTTAGGGTTAGGGTTAGGGTTAGGGTTAGGGTTAGGGTTAGGGTTAGGGTTAGGGTTAGGGTTAGGGTTAGGGTTAGGGTTAGGGTTAGGGTTAGGGTTAGGGTTAGGGTTAGGGTTAGGGTTAGGGTTAGGGTTAGGGTTAGGGTTAGGGTTAGGGTTAGGGTTAGGGTTAGGGTTAGGGTTAGGGTTAGGGTTAGGGTTAGGGTTAGGGTTAGGGTTAGGGTTAGGGTTAGGGTTAGGGTTAGGGTTAGGGTTAGGGTTAGGGTTAGGGTTAGGGTTAGGGTTAGGGTTAGGGTTAGGGTTAGGGTTAGGGTTAGGGTTAGGGTTAGGGTTAGGGTTAGGGTTAGGGTTAGGGTTAGGGTTAGGGTTAGGGTTAGGGTTAGGGTTAGGGTTAGGGTTAGGGTTAGGGTTAGGGTTAGGGTTAGGGTTAGGGTTAGGGTTAGGGTTAGGGTTAGGGTTAGGGTTAGGGTTAGGGTTAGGGTTAGGGTTAGGGTTAGGGTTAGGGTTAGGGTTAGGGTTAGGGTTAGGGTTAGGGTTAGGGTTAGGGTTAGGGTTAGGGTTAGGGTTAGGGTTAGGGTTAGGGTTAGGGTTAGGGTTAGGGTTAGGGTTAGGGTTAGGGTTAGGGTTAGGGTTAGGGTTAGGGTTAGGGTTAGGGTTAGGGTTAGGGTTAGGGTTAGGGTTAGGGTTAGGGTTAGGGTTAGGGTTAGGGTTAGGGTTAGGGTTAGGGTTAGGGTTAGGGTTAGGGTTAGGGTTAGGGTTAGGGTTAGGGTTAGGGTTAGGGTTAGGGTTAGGGTTAGGGTTAGGGTTAGGGTTAGGGTTAGGGTTAGGGTTAGGGTTAGGGTTAGGGTTAGGGTTAGGGTTAGGGTTAGGGTTAGGGTTAGGGTTAGGGTTAGGGTTAGGGTTAGGGTTAGGGTTAGGGTTAGGGTTAGGGTTAGGGTTAGGGTTAGGGTTAGGGTTAGGGTTAGGGTTAGGGTTAGGGTTAGGGTTAGGGTTAGGGTTAGGGTTAGGGTTAGGGTTAGGGTTAGGGTTAGGGTTAGGGTTAGGGTTAGGGTTAGGGTTAGGGTTAGGGTTAGGGTTAGGGTTAGGGTTAGGGTTAGGGTTAGGGTTAGGGTTAGGGTTAGGGTTAGGGTTAGGGTTAGGGTTAGGGTTAGGGTTAGGGTTAGGGTTAGGGTTAGGGTTAGGGTTAGGGTTAGGGTTAGGGTTAGGGTTAGGGTTAGGGTTAGGGTTAGGGTTAGGGTTAGGGTTAGGGTTAGGGTTAGGGTTAGGGTTAGGGTTAGGGTTAGGGTTAGGGTTAGGGTTAGGGTTAGGGTTAGGGTTAGGGTTAGGGTTAGGGTTAGGGTTAGGGTTAGGGTTAGGGTTAGGGTTAGGGTTAGGGTTAGGGTTAGGGTTAGGGTTAGGGTTAGGGTTAGGGTTAGGGTTAGGGTTAGGGTTAGGGTTAGGGTTAGGGTTAGGGTTAGGGTTAGGGTTAGGGTTAGGGTTAGGGTTAGGGTTAGGGTTAGGGTTAGGGTTAGGGTTAGGGTTAGGGTTAGGGTTAGGGTTAGGGTTAGGGTTAGGGTTAGGGTTAGGGTTAGGGTTAGGGTTAGGGTTAGGGTTAGGGTTAGGGTTAGGGTTAGGGTTAGGGTTAGGGTTAGGGTTAGGGTTAGGGTTAGGGTTAGGGTTAGGGTTAGGGTTAGGGTTAGGGTTAGGGTTAGGGTTAGGGTTAGGGTTAGGGTTAGGGTTAGGGTTAGGGTTAGGGTTAGGGTTAGGGTTAGGGTTAGGGTTAGGGTTAGGGTTAGGGTTAGGGTTAGGGTTAGGGTTAGGGTTAGGGTTAGGGTTAGGGTTAGGGTTAGGGTTAGGGTTAGGGTTAGGGTTAGGGTTAGGGTTAGGGTTAGGGTTAGGGTTAGGGTTAGGGTTAGGGTTAGGGTTAGGGTTAGGGTTAGGGTTAGGGTTAGGGTTAGGGTTAGGGTTAGGGTTAGGGTTAGGGTTAGGGTTAGGGTTAGGGTTAGGGTTAGGGTTAGGGTTAGGGTTAGGGTTAGGGTTAGGGTTAGGGTTAGGGTTAGGGTTAGGGTTAGGGTTAGGGTTAGGGTTAGGGTTAGGGTTAGGGTTAGGGTTAGGGTTAGGGTTAGGGTTAGGGTTAGGGTTAGGGTTAGGGTTAGGGTTAGGGTTAGGGTTAGGGTTAGGGTTAGGGTTAGGGTTAGGGTTAGGGTTAGGGTTAGGGTTAGGGTTAGGGTTAGGGTTAGGGTTAGGGTTAGGGTTAGGGTTAGGGTTAGGGTTAGGGTTAGGGTTAGGGTTAGGGTTAGGGTTAGGGTTAGGGTTAGGGTTAGGGTTAGGGTTAGGGTTAGGGTTAGGGTTAGGGTTAGGGTTAGGGTTAGGGTTAGGGTTAGGGTTAGGGTTAGGGTTAGGGTTAGGGTTAGGGTTAGGGTTAGGGTTAGGGTTAGGGTTAGGGTTAGGGTTAGGGTTAGGGTTAGGGTTAGGGTTAGGGTTAGGGTTAGGGTTAGGGTTAGGGTTAGGGTTAGGGTTAGGGTTAGGGTTAGGGTTAGGGTTAGGGTTAGGGTTAGGGTTAGGGTTAGGGTTAGGGTTAGGGTTAGGGTTAGGGTTAGGGTTAGGGTTAGGGTTAGGGTTAGGGTTAGGGTTAGGGTTAGGGTTAGGGTTAGGGTTAGGGTTAGGGTTAGGGTTAGGGTTAGGGTTAGGGTTAGGGTTAGGGTTAGGGTTAGGGTTAGGGTTAGGGTTAGGGTTAGGGTTAGGGTTAGGGTTAGGGTTAGGGTTAGGGTTAGGGTTAGGGTTAGGGTTAGGGTTAGGGTTAGGGTTAGGGTTAGGGTTAGGGTTAGGGTTAGGGTTAGGGTTAGGGTTAGGGTTAGGGTTAGGGTTAGGGTTAGGGTTAGGGTTAGGGTTAGGGTTAGGGTTAGGGTTAGGGTTAGGGTTAGGGTTAGGGTTAGGGTTAGGGTTAGGGTTAGGGTTAGGGTTAGGGTTAGGGTTAGGGTTAGGGTTAGGGTTAGGGTTAGGGTTAGGGTTAGGGTTAGGGTTAGGGTTAGGGTTAGGGTTAGGGTTAGGGTTAGGGTTAGGGTTAGGGTTAGGGTTAGGGTTAGGGTTAGGGTTAGGGTTAGGGTTAGGGTTAGGGTTAGGGTTAGGGTTAGGGTTAGGGTTAGGGTTAGGGTTAGGGTTAGGGTTAGGGTTAGGGTTAGGGTTAGGGTTAGGGTTAGGGTTAGGGTTAGGGTTAGGGTTAGGGTTAGGGTTAGGGTTAGGGTTAGGGTTAGGGTTAGGGTTAGGGTTAGGGTTAGGGTTAGGGTTAGGGTTAGGGTTAGGGTTAGGGTTAGGGTTAGGGTTAGGGTTAGGGTTAGGGTTAGGGTTAGGGTTAGGGTTAGGGTTAGGGTTAGGGTTAGGGTTAGGGTTAGGGTTAGGGTTAGGGTTAGGGTTAGGGTTAGGGTTAGGGTTAGGGTTAGGGTTAGGGTTAGGGTTAGGGTTAGGGTTAGGGTTAGGGTTAGGGTTAGGGTTAGGGTTAGGGTTAGGGTTAGGGTTAGGGTTAGGGTTAGGGTTAGGGTTAGGGTTAGGGTTAGGGTTAGGGTTAGGGTTAGGGTTAGGGTTAGGGTTAGGGTTAGGGTTAGGGTTAGGGTTAGGGTTAGGGTTAGGGTTAGGGTTAGGGTTAGGGTTAGGGTTAGGGTTAGGGTTAGGGTTAGGGTTAGGGTTAGGGTTAGGGTTAGGGTTAGGGTTAGGGTTAGGGTTAGGGTTAGGGTTAGGGTTAGGGTTAGGGTTAGGGTTAGGGTTAGGGTTAGGGTTAGGGTTAGGGTTAGGGTTAGGGTTAGGGTTAGGGTTAGGGTTAGGGTTAGGGTTAGGGTTAGGGTTAGGGTTAGGGTTAGGGTTAGGGTTAGGGTTAGGGTTAGGGTTAGGGTTAGGGTTAGGGTTAGGGTTAGGGTTAGGGTTAGGGTTAGGGTTAGGGTTAGGGTTAGGGTTAGGGTTAGGGTTAGGGTTAGGGTTAGGGTTAGGGTTAGGGTTAGGGTTAGGGTTAGGGTTAGGGTTAGGGTTAGGGTTAGGGTTAGGGTTAGGGTTAGGGTTAGGGTTAGGGTTAGGGTTAGGGTTAGGGTTAGGGTTAGGGTTAGGGTTAGGGTTAGGGTTAGGGTTAGGGTTAGGGTTAGGGTTAGGGTTAGGGTTAGGGTTAGGGTTAGGGTTAGGGTTAGGGTTAGGGTTAGGGTTAGGGTTAGGGTTAGGGTTAGGGTTAGGGTTAGGGTTAGGGTTAGGGTTAGGGTTAGGGTAGGTTAGGTTA